>NC_057799.1:42164500-42169526 GCF_018294505.1 Triticum aestivum | reverse complement strand
CGCCGTCAGCGCCGCCGCGCCCCGCCGCCCGCAGGTCGCCGTCCCCGTCGCCTGCCGCCGCCGTCTCCCTCTCCCTCCTCTCCACGCCGGCCTCGTCCTCTCCCCTGCTTCGGCGAACCTCGGCGTCCGAGCCGAGCCGCGCCGATCCAGATCCACAGTGAGACGGTTCACTTCTCCTCGCCCGAAATATTCTAAGTCCCAAATTTTTGCAATATATGCTTCTGTTCATCGCATCATAACTCTCTGCATATAGCACCGTTTCGTGCGTGTAATATATCGAAATGTTCGCCTTGAGATGCTCTTCATTTTGTTCCGTTGTTCCATGTTCATTTGAGTCCATCTTGATTCCCAAATCTCTGGTGCAAGAGTGCTATATGCTGTTAACTGCTGTTACTTATCAGAACATGAGGATTTGTTATTTTTGTTGCATTTGATGTGTGCATCTTATGGGCATGAGCTCTACATGTGTTTTGATGTATACCATGCCATCTGTACAAAGGTATATGCCATGTATTTTTGTGATCTCTGTGGTGACTAGCACAAGCATGCAAACAAGGCTTCGTGATGTTTCTGATTTCAGGGACTTAGTAATTTTGCTGTGTCTGTGACTGCTGTTATTTTGTTGCTATGTATCCATGTGTCTTCAGAGAGATCCATGCTCCTTTTGGTGATGTTCAGTAAGGATGTTTTGTAGATATATTTGTGCTCTATCCATCCATGCCTCTGTTTGCAATTATGGAGTGACGTAGCATGTCTTCATCTTGCTCTACTTTTACTATAAAATATTTCTGGCAGATTGTTTACGTGTTATTCAATTTTGCCAAGCTTGTTGTAGTTGATACATACATGTTATGTATTTGCTCTTGTCATGGATAGCTTCATAAACATGCCATCTTGCTGTAGGTATGCTTGTTTTGTCATGCGTTTCTTTGAGATGAGTGAGTCAAGCTCACCAAGATGCCTTCATATTACTGTTTCTGTCATGCTCTGTTTTCCGCCAAGTCTGAACCTGTTAACGAAACTTGCTATGTTTACATGGTTGCCATCATATCTTCTGGTCCTTTTTGGCTTATGGTCAGTAAGGGACTTTTGTTATATGCATTTAGTATATTCATGCCATGCCTTGTTTTGCTATGTTAAGTTCCTGTAACATGTGTTTTTCTTGCTCTGAACATTGCTACCTGATGCTGTTTCAGCCATGTCCAGTAATTTCACCAAGTCTGTGAACCTGATATCTTTTGCACTTTTTCCATGCTTGTTTGAACCTATTATGTTATAATCTAGCCGTAGCTCACTGTTCATATTTTATCAAGCATCTCCTGTAGATTACTGCAATATCCTTTGTTGCTATGTTCAAGTGCCGTAGCATAGTTACTTGATGCTTTCTAAGTGCTATCATGTTGTTAATCGCAGATTCGTGTCATTCTTGTTTTGCTTGCCATTTGCAAACCGTGCATCCGTTTCCGGTGATCTTTATATCGATTTTGACCGAAATCATCTCACCTTTCCAGTGGCATACTTGGTTTGCCAAGTTACTGCCTTGTTCATCATTTTTCTTCCGGAGCACGCATATGCATCGCATACCACATCTCGCATATCATACATGTTTTGCATCATGTTGCTTGTGCATTTCCCGTGATTGATTGTGGTTCCGTTGCTTGTGTTCTTATTGTGGGTAGAGCCAGGAGATGAGTTCGTAAACGAAGAACCTGTTGAGTACGCTTACGAGGATCAAGCTTTCGACAACTCTGGGAACCTTGCAGGCAAGATGACCATACCCTCGAAATCACTTCTATCTTTGTTTTGCTAGTTGTTCATTCTATTGCCATGCTGCGCTACCTATATCATGCCTCCCATATTGCCATGTCAAGCCTCTAACCATCCTTTCCTAGCAAACCATTGTTTGGCTAACTTACCGCTTTTGCTCAGCCCTTCTTATAGCATTGCTAGTTGCAGGTGAAGTTGAAGTTGGTTCCTTGTTGGAACATGGATATTTTTGGAATATCACAATATCTCTTATTTAATTAATGCATCTATATATTTGGTAAAGGGTGGAAAGCTCGGCCGTATGCCTGGTGTTTTGTTCCACTCTTGCCCCCCTAGTTTCCGTCATACCGGTATTATGTTCCTTGAGTTTGCGTTCCTTACGCGGTTGGGTGATTTATGGGACCCCCTTGACAGTTCGCCTTGAATAAAACTCCTCCGGTAAGGCCCAACCTTGGTTTTACCATTTGCCACCTAAGCCTTTTTCCCTTGGGTTTTCGCGAGCCCGAGGGTCATCTTTATTTAAACCCCCGGGCCAGTGTTCCTCTGAGTGCTGGCCCAAACTAGAGCACCGTGCGGGACCGTCCCTTGGCAACTTGGGTTATGTTGGTACCTGTACGCTTCGCTTATCCAGTGTGCCCTGAGAACGAGATATGTGCAGCTCCTATCGGGATTTGTCGGCACATTCGGGCGGCTTTGCTGGTCTTGTTTTACCTTTGTCGAAATGTCTTGTAAACCGGGATTCCGAGACTGATCGGGTCTTCCTGGGAGAAGGTTTATCCTTCGTTGACCGTGAGAGCTTCTGATGGGCTAAGTTGGCACACCCCTGCAGGGTATTATCTTTTGAAAGCCGTGCCCGCGGTTATGAGGCAGATGGCAATTTGTTAATGTCCGGTTGTAGAGAACTTGTCACTTGACTTAATTAAAATACATCAACCGTGTGTGTAGCCGTGATGGTCTCTTCTCGACGGAGTCCGGGAAGTGAACACGGTTTGTGTTATGCATGAACGTAAGTAGTTTCAGGATCACTTCTTGATCATTTCTAGCTTCGCGACCATTGCGTTGCTTCTCTTCTCGCTCTCATTTGCGTATGTTAGCCACCATATATGCTTAGTGCCTGCTGTAGCTCCACCTTTACACCATCCTTTCCTATAAGCTTAAATAGTCTTGATCTCGCGGGTGTGAGATTGCTGAGTCCTCGTGACTCACAGATTCTACCAAAACAGTTGCAGGTGCCGACGATGCCAGTGCAGATGATGCAACCGAACTCAAGTGGGAGTTCGACGAGGAACGTGGTCGTTACTATGTTTCTTTTCCTGATGATCAATAGTAGAGCCCAGTTGGGACGATCGGGGATCTAGCATTTGGGGTTATCTTATTTTCATTTGGATTTGACCGTAGTCCACTAGTAGAAAACAGGGCATAGGTCACAGGGCAGTTTTCACATTAGCCCCGGTTCAGTCACGAACCGGGACTAATGTGAGCATTGGTCCCGGTTCGTGCGGCCAGGGGCCTGCCGGGCCTCGTGGGGGCATTGGTCCCGGTTCGTCCGGACCCTTTGGTCCCGGTTGGTGGGACAAACCGGGACCAACGGGCCACGCTCCTGGCCCACCACCCTTTAGTCCCGGTTCATACCACAAACCGGGACTAAAGGGCTAGTCCTAGTTGGGGCCAGTGTTTAGTCCCACCTCGCCAACCGAAGGGTGCTCACACCAGTTTATAAGCGCGTCCCTCTATGCCTTGTTGAGCTTCTCTTAAAGTGAAAATAGATGCCCTTATACAGGGAATTTCACCTAAATTCACAGTAAATTGAAATTTACTGTGAATTTAGGTTTAATTTTCTCTATAAGCGCATCTATGTTCATTTTTTATATTTATAAAATAAATAAACCTTAATAAAATAAATAAAACTAAATAAACCTTAATAAAATAAAATAAAATAAACTATAGTAACTACAATAAATAAACCTTAATAAATTAAGTAAAAATAGCAGCAGTAAAATAAATAAAAATAGCAGCAGTAAAATAAATGAAAATCAAATAATTAAAGTAAAATACAAGAGTAATTAGAAATAAAATAAATAAGTTTTTTGTTGTAAGTAGAAACAAAACAAAAAAAATAAAGCAAAAGAGAAAAAAACACGAGCCATCAACTCCATAACCGCCATATCTGGGATAGAGAAGGGCGATCCCTTGGAGTGGGATTCACATACAGTTGCCGGTAACATCTACCATTCGAGCCTAGCAGGTGGAACTCGGATCTGTCAACAGTGTCAAAGATGCAAATAGCAGGCGGAGGAGAAGCCACCGATGTCATGTGTAGATCCCTTCTAGGTCTTGCGGATCATGCTATTACAGCAATTTGGTTGGTTGATCCCAAAAAAAAGGAATTTGGTTGGTTTTCTTGAAGCCCTAGCTTGTTGTGCCGTCCTATTCTCTCAATGCAATTTAGCAAATGCTACTACAGTACAGTAAAGGGCACAAAGAAAAAGCACGCAGTAAAGGAAATTACCTCCATATCAAAGCTGCTACTTATCTTGTTGGTTATCAGGATGTGGATATGTAGAATTTTCTCTAGCCACGGCAACAGACATGCATTCATCGAGGGGGTTCACTACAGAACAAAATAAATGCTGACGTTAGTTTTTGAGGGTACGTTTGACATCCCTGAGAGACTAGATAATGAAAAGATAAATCGTCAAACCTGGATGAACAAAGACGCTACCAAGTGGATGAATCTGATGGCCTATCCTCCCTTGAAGATCATGCGTCCTCCCTTGAAGGCGCCACCAGGGCCATGGACGCCTCATACACCGCCGCCGACGTGTTGTAGTGATGAGGTATCGTGCAGGATCTGACACAGGATCACCTTCAGGCAAGATGAATAGGTCTTCAGGGGCACGACGGCCGGCCACAGCAGGCCCCTGCCATGGACAGCGCCGCCCGAGCCACAGCCGCTCGCCAGCTCGCCTCTGGAGCAGTCCAAGCTTATCCGCGAACTCGTCCACTAGTGCCCGTCGCCGCCACGACGTCTTGCAGGCTAGAGAATGGCAGTTCGCCGTTCTTATCCACGGCCGCCGTTGGAACCGACTCTGGCCGCCTATATAAGAAGCCCCCGAGTCCGTCCAGTCCCTCAGGCGACCTCAAGCCACCCCACCTAGCACCCCCATAGTAGGCAATCGACCAGGGAGGGTCTTCTTCCCCATCTCCGGCCAGTACAGCCGCCGCCGCACTCCGGTCCATTCAGTCGCAACCAGAGCCG
>NC_057799.1:42130295-42164187 GCF_018294505.1 Triticum aestivum | reverse complement strand
CATGCGGAGCCGCCCAAACCCTCAGCTGCGTTGGGGAACCACCGTAGGCCAAAGCCCCAAACCTCCCGAAGCTGCCGTCTGCCGCGGAGCTCGCCGCCGGTGACTCCCTCCATCCCCGCCACCTCCTCAACCACCGGGAGGACCGCCGCGGCCTGACGGATCCATCCCCGCCCTCAGGACCCCGCGAGGAGCCGCCGTTCGCCGGCGTTGATCGCTGGAGCCCCGCCTCTGTTCGGCCAGAGGAGGAAGGAGGCGGGGGCGACTGGTCAAACCTGACCAGTGGGCCCAAGGGACCCACTATCAGTGACCCACGAGCCGGTCCACGCGGGTTAAGTAGAGGATCTGACACAGGATCACCTTCAGGCAAGATGAATAGGTCTTCAGGGGGACGACGGCAGCGGCGGCGCCATGGCCGGGACTGGTGACGACGGCGGCGGCGCGCGAGCGGGAGGGTGGCGGCGGCTGCGTGCGAGTGGGAGGCCAGAGGATCACCACTCATTGTGCTCGACATATAACTACAAGAAACCTGTTAATCCATGACGGATTTCTAATGACATTTTTGGAAACTCTCATCGATGACCTGGTAAAACCCCACAAGCCCGATGAAAGCCCGCTAAAGCCCGTCTAACCGTTCCCGTATAAAAACTTAACCCTAAATTCCCTCCTCGGCCCCTGCATCGTGTCCCACAGCACGTCGCCACCCCTCGTCCCTCCCACAGCTCGTAAACCTTAATAAAATAAAATAAAATAAAATATAGTAACTACAATAAATAAACCTTAATAAATTAAGTAAAAATAGCAGCAGTAAAATAAATAAAAATAGTAGCAGTAAAATAAATAAAAATAAAATAATTAAAGTAAAATACATAAGTAATTAGAAATAAAATAAATAAGTTTTTTGTTGTAAGTAGAAACAAAACAAATAAAGCAAAAGAGAAAAAAACAGAGGAAAAAAATTATGCCACCTACTGGGCCACCACGGCCTGAATATGACTAGAAACCCATCCATGGGCCAGGATTCAGGCCCGCAGAAGGCCCAGTAGGCCCACAAGAAAATAGTGACAGAATAGGCCCGTAATCCTGCATTTGAGAGGAGCTCGAAGTGGTCAGCGCAGCTGCGCTTATAAACCACTGTCGAAGCCTCTCGGCTAGCGCGGGTGGGACTAAACATCCCACCGCACCGCGCCAGTTCCAGCACAAGGCCTTTGGTCCCGGTTGGTGCCACCAACCGGGACTAAAGGGGGCATTGGTCCCGGTTTGTGGCACCAACCGGGACCAAAGGCCTTTAGTCCCGGTTGGTGCCACCAACCGGGACCAATGAGTTCCCTATATATACCCCATCGCCACAGCAGAGCACTCCAGAGTGCTCTGTTTTTTCTGGCCGGCGAGGGGAGGGCATTTGGGTGCTCTAGCTCACCTCCTATGCACATGAGTTGTTCGATGAAATGTCTGAGCCACACTAGTTAATCTTTGTCCTCTCGAAACTCGACCTCCGAGCTCCATTTTCCCCGAGATTTGTCTAGGTTTAGCGGTCTGTCACGTCCCGTCCCCGTCTTCACCGCCGTCGATCGCCCGCGCCGATCTCGTCGCCAGCACCACCGTGGTGAGCCTCTTGTTCTTATCTTCTTTCTGAAAGGAAAAAATTCTTACTTTAGATAGTTACTTGTCTAATTTCATTACTTTTATTATTCCTTCTTATTACATAGTGCGATGGTTTTGGTATCCGCCCCCGTCGGCCCTCATCCTGTCTATGATTCGGATGTGGTATATATTATCTTTTTATAATTATTTGGTTCAATTATTGTTTATGACAAATATACCGACCAACGTGACATAGATTTTATTTATCTAGGAGGTGGTTGAACCGGAAATTCTAACCGACCCTATTGTCGAGAGGTTAAATTTAGTTGAAGAAGAAAACAATTACTTGAAGGAAAAAATAAAAAAATTGAGGAGGAGAAGATGATATTGGAGTTGCATGTTGCGGATGTCGTCGATGATCACAAGATCAAGATGGATGCAATGCGCTTGAAGATTAGAAAGATTAGAAAATATGCCATTCATACCGAGGCTTGGTATCATTATGCCGTTGGATCAATTGTTACCTTGGTTGCGATTATGATCGCATTTGTTTTTGCATTGAAATGTTTTACATAGTTTCAATGTATGGTTTAATTAATTAGATGCTCTGGAGAGCTATATATATGTTATTAGATGAGAACTATGTATGTACTTTGGTTCTAATGTGATGATGAACTTATATTAATTTGGTCACTTAATTATCTATTCATGATGTTCTGTAATGGTTTTTGACACACTTAATTATATATAATGCACGCAGATGAACCGGCAATGGATGTACGGTGACAGACACACCTCCGAGTACATTAAGGGCTTGCATGATTTTCTCGAAGTGGTTGAGGCAAACAAGCAGAATGGTTTTATGTGTTGTCCATGCCCTATATGTGGGAATACGAAGTCTTACTCTGACCGGAAAATCCTTCACACCCACCTGCTTTACAAGGGTTTCATGCCACACTATAATGTTTGGACGAGGCACGGAGAAATAGGGGTTATGATGGAAGACGGCGAAGAAGAACAGGACGATGACAACTATGTGCCCCCTGAATACGGTGATGCTGCAACGGGGGAAGCTGCTGAAGATCAAGAGGAACCAGACGATGTGCCCAATAATGCTGCAAGGGGGGAAGCTGCTGAAGATCAAGAGGAACCAGTGCCCGATGATGATGATCTCCGCCGGGTCATAGTCGATGCAAGGACGCAATGCGAAAGTCAAAAGGAGAAGCTGAAGTTCGATCGCATGTTAGAGGATCACAAAAAGGGTTGTACCCCAATTGCGAAGATGGCAACACAAAGCTCGGTACCGTACTGGAATTATTGCAGTGGAAGGCAGACAATGCTGTGCCTGACAAAGGATTTGAGAAGCTATTGAAAATATTGAAGAAGCAGCTTCCAAAGGATAACGAATTGCCCGACAGTACATACGCAGCAAAGAAGGTCGTATGCCCACTAGGATTGGAGGTGAAGAAGATACATGCATGCCCTAATGACTGCATCCTCTACCGCGGTGCGTACAAGGATCTGAATGCATGCCCGGTATGCGGTGCATTGCGGTATAAGATCAGACGAGATGACCCTGGTGATGTTGACGGCGAGCCCCCCAGGAAGAGGGTTCCTGCGAAGGTGATGTGGTATGCTCCTATAATACCATGGTTGAAACATCTGTTCAGAAACGAAGAGCATGCCAAGTTGATGCGATGGCACATTGAGGACCGTAAGAAAGACGGGAAGTTGAGAGCACCCGCTGACGGGTCGCAGTGGAGAAAAATCGAGAGAAAGTACTGGGCTGAGTTTGCAGCTGACCCAAGGAACGTATGGTTTGGTGTAAGCGCAGATGGCATTAATCCTTTCGGGGAGCAGAGCAGCAATCACAGCACCTGGCCTGTGACTCTATGTATGTATAACCTTCCTCCTTGGATGTGCATGAAGCGGAAGTTCATTATGATGCCAGTTCTCACGCAAGGCCCTAAGCAACCCGGCAACGACATTGAAGAACTTTTACAGCTGTGGAATGGAAACGGTGTACGTACGTGGGATGAGCACAAACAGGAGGAATTTAACCTGCACGCGTTGCTGTTTGTAACCATCAACGATTGGCCCGCTCTCAGTAACCTTTCAGGACAGACAAACAAGGGATACCACGCATGCACGCACTGTTTAGATGACACTGAAAGTATATACCTGGACAAATGCAGGAAGAATGTGTACCTGGGCCATCGTCGATTTCTTCCGACCAACCATTAATGTCGAAAGAAAGGCAAGCATTTCAAAGGCGAGGCAGATCACCGGAAGAAGCCCGCCATGCGTACCGGTGATCACGTACTTGCTATGGTTAATGATTTACACGTAATCTTTGGAAAGGGTCCTGGAGGACTAGCTGTTCCGAATGACGCTGAGGGACACGCACCCTTGTGGAAGAAGAAATCTATATTTTCGGACCTACCCTACTGGAAAGAGCTAGAGGTCCGCTCTTCAATCGACGTGATGCACGTGACGAAGAACCTTTGCGTGAACCTGCTAGGCTTCTTGGGCGTGTATGGGAAGACAAAAGATACACCTGAGGCACGGGAGGACCTACAACGTTTGCACGAAAAAGACGGCATGCCTCCGAAGTAGTATGAAGGTCCTTGTCGTGGAATTGTCACGGCAGATGCCCTCGTGCAAGGACTTAGTCGTGGAGCCATCGCAGCTAGGAAGCTTAAAGGGGTTAAACGGGACAAGGAACACGAGGGTTATACTGGTTCGGCCCCTTACGGTGAAGGTAAAAGCCTACGTCCAGTTGAGGTGGTATTGATTAGGGTTTCGACGACCAGGAGCTAAACCGTCCTGCCTGGTTATCGATTTGGTCTTACTTATCCCTAAACCGCCGCCGGGTCATCCCTTTATATAGAGAGGTTGACGCCCAGCGGCTCTTAGAGTCCCGGCCGGCTCATAACAGTGTCCGGCTCGGACTCTTAACTATTCTTGCCTTACACTACAAGTTTCACCATAACGGCGGTTATCACTACAGGCCTTAAGCCATCTCCGGGTCTTAAGCCCATTATTGACCCGCCGTCTTCAAGTTTGGTATTGGGCTTCGCGTGATGACCATTATGACGTAACCGGGCCCCTCCTGGGCGGGTGACTCTGATGGTTATATCCTCAACATTAGGCCCTAGATTGATTTGAACCGGTTCATGTCAATCTTCAATCCATTTGAGAGAAAATCTTCCGGCTTATATTTGTGCGAAGGTTATAACCCGCCGTGACATCATCTTCTGGATTCCTGATCACCCGCCATGACGTCATCTTCCATTAAGTTCATTTTTTATTCTGTCATATCCCAACGGATCTTATCTTTTATGACCATCCCGAAAATCGAGGCGCTTCTGTGGCGAGATAATCACTCCTTGGCCTGCTCGTTTCTCGCGCCCACTTATTAGCCGCACCTTATAAATAGGCCCGGCCCATAAGCCTTCGTTCACTTATCTCCTCCGTCATCTTCCTCCTCTGTCGATCTAGAGCTCGAGCTCCGCCGCCGCCGTCGCGCCCCCTGGTCTTCTCCAACCTTGGCCGCTGCGTCACCCTGAACTGGTCCAGAGAAACGGCGGCGACCTCCGCGACTCATCAGCACCCGTAAGTCCCTGCCACTCCATAGAGTAGATCCGCATTAGGGTTCTTGCTGTTCTCCCCTGTTCTTCATAGTTCGTCGCCATTTCTTCACAGTTCTTCCTACACGGCCCCCTTGGATCCAGAAACTATATAGAGCTCGTGCGGCTGTGGTTTCGCACCCATTTTCAATATTAGCATGTCCCCTTTACTTGCAAAGAGATCTCCTTAGAGCTCATGAACTTCTCTGTATCAGCTTCTAGGTCTAGAAATTTTTTCTTTCTAGTCGATCGTTTGATCCAAAATAGTTACTGCGATCTGTGAAACTTGTTTGCGCCACACTTAGTCAAAAATTGCATCTGTTAGCCATGGAGGCTCATATCTCCGGCTTAAAAGAGGCCATGCGCTGTGAAATTTCTGGCTCATTTATGATAGAGTTTTAAACAACTTGAATTACTCATGATGCCCACAGCGGCTTAGATAACCCGACACAATTAGCCATATGTCATTAGGCCCCTTCATAAGCCGCCATCCTGAACACTGAACTGTGAACTTCCTCCGGCTTATAGTTGAACCGAACATTTCCTTTTGTCATAGGTTTTCGTCCTTCACAATGCCGCCCAAGGCTCCCAAGGCACCCATTACGTGCAACTGGATGAGATCCAATGTTACTGATGACACTTTAGCTTATTTCGTGAAGACGGGTTACCTGCCCAAGAAGGAGGTCATGTCTTATCGTGCCCCTGACCCGTCGAAAGAAAGACCTCAACCAAGAGATGGCGAGGTGGTGATATTTGCTGATCACATGAGCCGGGGCTTCGCACCTCCCGGCTCAAAATTCTTTAGAGATGTTCTGAACTTCTTCGATCTGCGGCCGCGAGACATAGGACCCAATTCCGTGTCAAATATTTGCAACTTTCAAGTATTCTGCGAAGTATATCTTGGAGAAGAGCCCAACCTACTGCTCTTCAGGGAGCTGTTTTATCTGAACCGCCAGAATGAGTGCGCCAACGGGCCTAGCTTGGAGCTTGGCGGAATCTCCATTCAATAACGGAGAGATTGCCTCTTTCCTTACACTGAGCCGCCAAGCCACCCAAAGGACTGGAACCAGACATGGTTCTACTGCCAGGATACTTCTCCGGCTGATGAGAACCCTCTGCCCGGCTTTCGTGCTCTGCGTCTGGAGCCAAGTCACCCCCTTCCAGATAAACTATCTCAAGCTGAGCATCAACCACTGATCCCCACCATCAACAACATTAAGGCTCTTCTGGGCAATGGCCTCAACGGCGTTGATCTGTTCCGGGTCTGGCTTTCTTGGCGGGTGATTCCCTTGAGCCGCCGCCCCGGCTTAATGTGTGATTACACGGGCCGGAAGGATGACCCTCTGCGGCAGAGCCCCAACGATCTACCTGAGGACGTCGTGGACGACATGACCAAGTCCCTCTTGAACGAGAGCTTAGCAGACTGCGGGAGGACCGGCTTAAGCCCCTTCTGCCAAGCTAACCCGGCTCCGGCGGTAAGCTACCAATTTGAGCACTTTTACTTTCCATTTTAACAGTTTTCGTTTTAACTTCAAGGAAACCTTTATTGCATCTTTTCAGGCTAATGACAAGTTCTGGAAGGTCAAGTATGACCATGAGGCTGCTAAAAAAAGCCAGGAAGGCTAAGAAAGCCGCCAGGAGAGCCGCTCCCCGCAAGAAGGGAAGTAGGCCTAGCGCCTCAGAGCTGCTTTAGTTGGATGATAGCTCCGAGTCAGAGGTAGCTCTTGATTCTTTAGACTCTTCTTTTGTTTTTCGTCTGTTTTGTAACCACCTTATTGACTTGATTATCCGCAGGATGATACCGGAGCAAGTAACCCGGTGACTGAAGAGGTAACTATACTTTCCTCCGACTCGGATCCCTTGCCAAGGCTGAAAGTCCGAAGAGTAACCCGGAAAGTAAGATTTCGCATCCTTTAGCTTATCAAGATCCTCAATTTCTTTTGAAGCAACAGATTCATGAGAACCGGAGGCAAACCCGAGCCAGCAAGGATGCAGACCTCTCCTCCGGCTTACCCAAAGCATCAAGAAAGCGCCGGACTGAGGTTATCTCCAACTTATACCCTTTTTCATCCTTTAGCGGGCGTCACTCGTCAACCTCTCAATTCGTCTGATTCAAACTACCAGGAAACTTCACCTTCCTCCGGTGACTCCATGCAATCTAACTTGCCGGCTTTCAAGACCGCACCCGGGTAATGATAATCATCTCATTTTGTGCTTATCTTACTTATGTTTTTTGTACTAACCTTTTGACTTTCAGTGCCCAAGCCAAGCTCAGCAAGAGGGCCAAGAAAAATAAGCCGGTCGAAGAGCCGGACTTAACTGAACCCAATGCCTCTGCCTCTGAGCCGCCATCTACACTAGCCCCGGACACCGCTGCCTCAACAAAAGAACAAACCATGGCGGGTTCTGACAAACCGGAGATTCCCAGCTCAGCTCAACCGGCCGATGACCCGGATGTGGTGATTACCCGGACTGAATATGTTGAGCCGGGAAGACCCACTGTGCTACCAGATGCTCTGCCAAGGAAGAGCTGCTAGAGCGCCGCAGGGCTAGACTGGAGATCACTGACTATGCTAACTTGAGCATTGGAGACATTGTTTCTGGTTACATTGGTCAAGTGCACAACAGCCGGGACTTGGAGATTGATATGGTGAAGCAGATACAGCAAAAATCTGAGGTACAACTCTCTTGCTTACTCCCTAGTCAGTCTTACCATGCTAGCCCCCAAGTCTATTACTTATGATAGAATATGTTGTAGACTTAACTTCCGTCTTACCTTCATGAACCGGCCATTTTAAATAGAGTCTTTCAGCCTACATTAGCCCCCAAGTGCCAAGTGTCTTTGCTTGCAAAATGCTTGGGACTTTAATGTTGCATGATAACTACTCAAACTGTAACCCGGAATTTATACAGGCTACCTGCAAGAAATTGGAATCTGAAATCTCTGAGCTGAAGAACCGCCTGAAGACTCAGGAAACTGAGACCCGGAAGGCCAATGCCAAATTTGAGTTTAGTTTTGCTGCCCAGGATAAGCTGAAGAAGAAATTTGAAACGGAAAGAAAGACTTGGGCCGAGGAGAGAACAGCCTTGCTCACCGGGCCGAACAAGCAGAGGCTGCTCTGACTGAGAGAACCGCCGAACTCTCCGGCTTAAAACGCCATGTGTCACAGATGGTCTCCGCAATCTTCGGTGAGTCATTTTGCCAGCCTTTAACAAGTTTACATTTTGTATGTCTTATGAGTCCCACTATTGCCATTCAGCTCACCTAACTTTGTTAAACAGGTCCCAGAAGCTCCAACCTTAATCAGAATGTTCTGACCAAGCTGAAGGCCGTGTACACTTTGGTGGAGCAACTCTACACCGGGTCACAGCGTGCGTTAGCCGTTGTGGCTCTGTCCAACGAGGTTCCGACTCACCTGGCGGACGTACTCAGGCGGCTTGCCGTTCTTCCTCAGCGCTTCCAAGAGCTAAGACGGGCCTCTGCAAGAGCCGGAGCGATAGCTGCTTTGAGTTGGGCCAAGGCTTTTCTCCCAGAGCTAGACCCGGCCGACATCGCTCTTGGATACCCCAGCCTGAAGGAAGACGGCACCCCCTTTGACCAGAAAGATTTCGCTGCCTGTGTGAAGAGCGTGCGCCCAGTGGCCACCCTGATTGGGAACGACACCGACCTTACCAAGTATCAGCCGGGCTATGACGCGGAGAATCAGAGGATCCCCACTCCACGCTATGAAGCAATCAGCTTGATCCCTCCGACTCGTAAGCATACCTTCGCCCCAGAAGTTGACCCGGCCGGATTAATTGATGACGAGGCTCAATTTGAAGCCTTGAGCGGCATTGACTGGAAATCATCAACCTTCCAGGTCATGGAATCAGCCGGAGGAACGGAGAGGGATGAGCCGGAAGCTTCGACTCAACAAGCACCTTGACTTTTAGGCGGCTCATGGTTACATCCTGAAACAATGCCTCACCTTTTGGACTCGGGAAGTCTTGTAATAGAATAGGCCAAATACTTTATTTTGTCGTGCCATCGTGCACGTGTTGAATGCTTAGCTCCATTTAAGCTGCTCCTTCCTATTCCTCCGGGTTACAATTGATCATTTATTTCCCTTAAGCTTGAGGAATTGTCTTTAATTGTCCTGCATAGAAAACAAATCACAAGTCTCTCGGCGGCTTACCGCACTGAGAATCATAGACTTTATATATAACCCGGAATATGAACCAAAGTCACCAAAGACTGACCCTTAATTATATCCTCGATGTAACCATAATAGCATACTTACAAGCCTTCAAGTATACTTCATGTTTATGTAACCCGAATAATGAGGTTGAGATCTCAACTCCGGTTCACCAGCATTGATAATGCTTATTGCGTGTTACTAACATTGTGAATCAAAGGTAAGCCGGCGGAGCAAGAACCGCCCTTGCACACTGTTGATATGATCAAAATAACTTGTTGCAAACCAAAAGATCAAAACTTAAGGGCTTCTGATTCTAATACGACCAGAGAACCATCCCAAAGGGGTTAAGCTAATATTCAAATGCGATCATATAGCCCCCAGTGGGTTTGGCGTTGCCGATCAAGAGGGTACCGACAGCTATGTTCTCTTTGGTTCGAATATGACCCATGTGTGAACAGGAAGCCCCCAAATGACCTTGAGAGTTGTTTAACGACGCTGATTCAAATACGATCCACGTCGGTTCCCAAAGGGGGTTGAGCCATGATTCAAATATGATCAGAAAAACTCCCCAATGAGCTCGGCAATTTGCCAATCAAGTGGGTATCGACAGCTATGTTCTCTTAGGTTCGAACACGACCTATGTTTGAACAGGAAGCCCCCAGGTGACTATATTGTTAACGGCTAGATTTGAATACGATCGTAAGCCGGATCCACCTCCAAGTGACCATGTGATGTTGTAATGGAAATAACATGTTTACCTTTGGAGGAAAAAAGGACAGAGGTCCTGCTTTATTATTTATCATAATATATACATGGCTATAGAATTATGTACATTATGAGAGCCGGTGGCTCAAGTGTAATAAGGCCGAAGCTGAGCTATGTTCCACGGCCGACGGGTCTCTTCCTCCGACTTGCGTGAATCTTTGTGCTCCCGAACATCGATAAGGTAGTATGACCCGTTGTGCAAGTTCTTGCTGACCACAAAGGGCCCTTCCCAAGGCGGGGATAACTTGTGTGCATCTGTTTGATCCTGGATAAGCCGGAGCACCAGATCACCTTCCTGGAAGACCCGGGACTTCACGCGGCGGCTGTGATAACGGCGCAAGTCTTGTTGGTAAATCGCCGAGCGAGCTGCTGCTACATCACACTGTTCGTCCAACTAGTCTAGAGCATCTTGGCGTGCCCGCTCATTATCCGCCTCAACATAAGCCGCCACTCGAGGCGAGTCAAGACGGATGTCGCTAGGGAGGACTGCTTCCGCTCCATAAACCATGAAGAAAGGCGTGTAACCCGTAGATCTGTTAGGAGTAGTATTGATGCTCCATAACACGGAGGGTAACTCCTCCACCCAAGAACCCGGCATCCGTTGCAAAGGGACCAAAAGCCGGGGCTTCATGCCCTTCAAGATCTCCTGATTAGCTCTCTCAGCTTGACCATTGGATTGAGGGTGAGCCACTGATGAAACATCAAGTCGAATATGCTCTCGTTGACAAAACTCCTCCATGGCGCCCTTAGACAGATTGGTACCATTGTCAGTTATAATGCTGTGTGGAAAACCAAAGCGAAATATCACCCTTTTCATGAACTGAACCGCTGTGGCTGCGTCACACTTACTAACTGGCTCTGCTTCAACCCACTTTGTGAACTTGTCGACTGCCACCAAGAGGTGGGTCTTATTATCCTTGGACCTTTTAAAAGGCCCAACCATATCAAGCCCCCAGACCGCAAATGGCCAAGTAATTGGGATCATCCTCAGCTCCTGAGCCGGCACATGAGCCCGTCGCGAGAACCTCTGACAACCGTCACATCTACTGACCAAGTCCTCCGCATCAGCATGAGCAATCAGCCAATAAAAACCATGACGAAAAGCCTTGGCTACAAGAGATTTTGAGCCGGCATGATGGCCACAATCCCCCTCAGGGGAAACACAACGCTGGAAAGTTCCAGTGACACTGCGACGATGTAGCTCACCATTGATAATTATCATTGACTTAGACAGCCGGGTTATCTGTCTGGCCAAAGTGTCGTCCTCAGGCAACTCTCCCCGGGTCATGTAAGCCAAATATGGTACTGTCCAGTCTAGGGCGATGTGGAGAGCCGCCACCAACTGTGCCTCCGGGTCAGGGACAGCCAAGTCTTCCTCTGTAGGCAACTTAATAGAAGGGTTATGTAAGATGTCCAGGAAAGTATTAGGCGGCACCGGCTTTCCTGAGAACCCAGCCGGCTTAAAGCATCAGCCGCCTCGTTCTTCCTGCGATCGATATGCTCTACTTGGTAACCTTGAAAATGTTCAGCAATGGCATCAACTTCGCGGCAATAAGCCGCCATGAGAGGGTCCTTGGAATCCCACTTGCCCGACACTTGTTGAGCCACTAAATCTGAGTCGCCAAAGCACCTTACCCGGCTCAAGCTCATCTCCTTAGCCATCCGAAGACCATGGAGCAAGGCCTCGTACTCAGCCGCATTATTAGTACAGGGAAACATCAACCGTAGCACATAACGAAACTTGTCACCTTTAGGGGAAGTTAATACAACTCCAGCCCCCGAGCCCTCCAATTGCCTAGACCCGTCGAAGTGAATAGTCCAATATGTATTATCCGGCTTCTCTTCAGGCACCTGCAGCTCTGTCCAATCATTGATGAAATCCACCAATGCTTGAGATTTGATAGCAGTACGTGGCACGTATTTCAGACCATGAGGCCCAAGCTCTATAGCCCACTTAGCCACTCTTCCTGTGGCTTCTCTGTTTTGGATGATATCTCCAAGGGGAGCAGAACTAACCACAGTGATGGGGTGACCTTGGAAATAATGCCTAAGCTTCCGGCTTGCCATGAATACACCATAAACAAGCTTCTGCCAATGTGGATACCGCTGTTTGGACTCAATGAACACTTCACTGACGTAGTAAACCGGCCGCTGAACCGGATACTCCTTACCCTCTTCCTTGCACTCCACCACCACAGCCACACTGACGGCTCGTGTGTTAGCAGCTATATACAGTAACAAGGGCTCCTTGTCAACCGGAGTAGCAAGAACTGGGGGCTCAGCCAGCTGTCTCTTCAAATCCTCAAAGGCAGCATTAGCAGCATCATTCCAGATAAAGTCATCTGTTTTCTTCATCAACTGTTACAGTGGTATGGCCTTTTCACCCAAACGGCTTATAAACCGGCTCAAAGCAGCGATGCGGCCCGCCAGACGCTGAACGTCATTTATGCACGCCGGCTTAGCCAGAGAGGTGATTGCCTTGATCTTCTCCGGGTTAGCCTCAATGCCTCTTTGAGAAACCAGGAAACCCAAGAGCTTACCTGCGGGAACACCAAAAACACACTTGGCCGGGTTAAGCATCATCTTGTAAACCCGGAGATTATCAAAGGTTTCTCTAAGATCATCTACCAGGGTCTCCTTCTCCCTGGACTTAACCACGATATCATCCACATAGGCATGAACGTTGCGCCCAATCTGGTTATGAAGACAATTCTGCACGCAACGCTGGTAAGTCGCCTGTGCACTCTTGAGTCCAAAAGGCATAGACACATAACAGAAGGCTCCAAAGGGAGTGATGAACGTCGTCTTCTCCTGGTCCTTAACTGCCATTTTAATCTGATGGTATCCAGAATAAGCATCCACAAAACTTAAGCGCTCACAACCCGCCGTAGCATCAATGATTTGATCAATACGGGGGAGAGCAAAAGGATCAGCCGGACAAGCCTTGTTTAAGTCCGTGTAGTCCACACACATCCGCCAGGTGCCATTCTTCTTGAGCACGAGTACCGGGTTAGCTAACCATTCTGGATGAAAGACTTCAACAATAAACCCGGCCGCCAAGAGCCGGGCCACCTCCTCGCCAATGGCTTTCCGCCTCTCCTCATTAAATCGCCGAAGGAATTGCCTGACCGGCTTAAATTTCGGATCAATATTGAGAGTGTGCTCAGCGAGTTCCCTAGGTACACCTGGCATGTCAGAAGGTTTCCATGCAAAAATGTCCCTGTTCTCATGGATGAACTCGATGAGCGCGCTTTCCTATTTCGGATCCAGATTGGCACTGATGCTAAACTGCTGAGATGAGTCACCTGGAACGAAGTCAACAAGTTTAGTCTCATCAGCTGACTTGAATTTCATTGCCGGCTCATGCTCCATGGTCGGCTTTTTCAAATATGTCATATCTGCCGGGTCAACATTGTCCTTGTAAAACTTCAACTCCTCTGTTGCACAAACAGATTATGCATAAGCCGTGTCACCTTCCTCACACTCCAAGGCTATCTTCCGGCTGCCATGAACCGTAATGGTCCCATTGTGACCCGGCATCTTGAGCTGTAAATACACGTAACACGGCCGTGCCATGAACTTGACGTAAGCCGGCCGCCCAAATATAGCATGATACGGACTTCTTATCTTAACCACCTCAAAGGACAATTTTTCCGCCCTGTAGTTGTACTCATCTCCGAAAGCCACTTCCAGCTTGATCTTACCAACTGGATATGCCGACTTACCAGGCACCACACCATGGAAAACAGTATTGGACTGGCTGAGGTTCTTATCAATCAACCCCATACGACGGAAGGTCTCATAATAGAGGATGTTGATGCTGCTGCCTCCGTCCATGAGCACTTTAGTGAACTTATATCCCCCCACCTGAGGAGCCACCACCAGGGCCAGGTGACCCGGATT
Source organism: Triticum aestivum (assembly GCF_018294505.1). Classification (NCBI taxonomy): domain Eukaryota; kingdom Viridiplantae; phylum Streptophyta; class Magnoliopsida; order Poales; family Poaceae; genus Triticum; species Triticum aestivum. Next base: position 42,150,131 of record NC_057799.1, on the reverse strand, counting down.
ATCAACCCGGGGAGGGTGATCTTCCCTACTCCACACAATAGGCTGCTCAGACCATCTTAAATAGCGTGGAACCACCGGCTCAACAGCATTCACAGCCCTCTTATGAAGCTTCTGATCTCGCTTGCACAGACTGGTGGTAAACACATGATACTGTCCACCATTGAGCTGCTTTGGATTGGTCTCGTATCCCCCCTACTGCTGTTGATGACCCTGGCCGGACTGCTGATTAAAGCCCCCTTGAACATTCTGAGGATTGGAATTTGAGCCGCCGCCTGGGCCATGAAAGCCGCCTGCCCCTGAGCCGCCGCCCGAGCCATTGTTGCCATTAAAGGCATTGGAATTCTTAAAGGCCTTCATTATTGCGCAATCTTTCCATAGATGAGTAGCTGGCTTCTCCCTAGAGCCATGCCTCGGACAAGGCTCATTCAACAACTGCTCAAGCGTCGGGCCTGACCCGCCGGCTCAGGGAGGTGGCCTCCCCTTACATCGCTGGTTGTTACCCTGTGAGCTGGCGTTGGCCACAAACTCTATGCTGCCATCAGCCTTACGCTTGCTACCTCCTTGGTTCGCCGGGTTATGCTGAGGACCCTTGCCATTGTCGTTCTTCTTTCCCTTCCCCCTGTCCTTTCATCATCCGACGCGGGGTCCTTGGTACTATCAGAGTCGGCGTACTTGACGAGAGCCGCCATCAGCGTACCCATATCATTGCAATCGCGCTTGAGCCGCCCGAGTTTCAGCTTCAGGGGCATGAAACGACAATTCTGCTCCAACATTAAGACTGCGGAGCCGGCATCCATCTTATCAGATGAATGTATTATCTATTTGACCCGGCGAACCCAATGGGTTGTAGACTCACCCTCCTGCTGCTTACAGTTAGTCAAATCCACAATGGACATAGACTGCCTATAGGTACCTTTGAAGTTTTGGATGAACCGGCCTTTTAGCTCAGCCCAAGACCCGATAGAATTCGGTGGCAGCCCTTTCAACCAAGTGCGGGCAGTCCCATCTAACATCATGGTGAAGTACTTGGCCATTGCCGCTTCACTGACCTCCAGCAACTCCATAGCCATCTCGTAACTCTCGATCCATGCTCCGGGTTGCAAATCAGCCGTGTAATTAGGCACTTTCCTTGGCCCTTTGAAATCCTTGGGCAGACGTTCGTTACGGAGAGCCGGCACCAGAGAAGGAACACCTCCAGTCCTCATAGGTATACCCACGTCGATGGAAGCCGTCGGATAAGCCGGGGTGGCTGGTAAGCCGTCAACTGAGGCACCTGCTCCGCCTCTTGCCGTTGTCACGACCGGCTTTTCAATAAAATAATTATTGAGAAACCAATCCCTTTTACGGACCAGCGAGGAAGAATTCCTTCTCACTGATAGACAATATCTTGGTCACAGAAGAAAAATACCAGGAGTACTAAATATAATACAAGGTTGAGCAGAGACTGCCCAACAATTTATTACATGCCCGCCGATAAACAATACGGCAGATAGGGTGACAAACTATTAACTCACGATAATAACGGTGGTGGAAATATCACCGCGAAGCGAGTGATATGATTCCAGAAGACTACAGCTCTTCCAGCGTCGGAGTGAGGCTCGAGAAGACTCATTGCGGGTGGCGGAAGCGAAAACAAAACAAGTGACCAAAATCCGGGATCGCGCAGGACTGACTGGGACTCCTCTAGGCATCGAACGCGCTATCAAACTCTTCATCCAAGAGATCGCCTTCGTCAACATCTGGCCAAATCAACAAGCCAGGTGAGTACTATGAAAGAACTCGCAAGACAGTTCGGACATAAGATATAACAAATGCGAACATGAAGTACATGAATAAGTTAACCAGTGCGATCAGACATAGAGATAATAAATACTGGGTGCCAAGCGAGGGTCTGAATGACACCTCGAGCGGAAACTGCAGAATAGTAATACTGGTGCCAAACGAGTGTCTGAAAGACTCCTCGAGCGGAAAATGCGGAATAATAATACTGGTGCCAAACGAGTGTCTGAAAGACTCCTCGAGCGGAAAATGCGGAATAATAATACTGGTGCCAAACGAGTGTCTGAAAGACTCCTCGAGCGGAAAATGCGGAATAACAATGCCACAGTCGGGCGTCGAGGCGACACCACATAAAGGGCTTATAACAGAAAATAAGGACGGTGCATGCCACAGTCGGACGTCTGAGCGACATCACATAAAGGGCTTATATTTGAAGTAAGAAACAAAAACACGCCACAGTCGGACGTCTGCGCGACGTCACATAAAGGGCTTATAACACAGCTCAATAATACAACAGTTTGGGAACATAATTTATCACGAGCATGAAACAAATATAGGGTTAGTCCATCCACAGGAATAACAATAAAACTGGATTACCACCTGAGCTTGCTCACCGGGAATGGGTTTTCCACACGGATAGATATGGATATAATGTTTTCATTTACTTGATCATGGATACGATGATTTGGAAAGAATTGACTCGGCAGAGTTTGTACTTAAACACAGCCAACGGATTTCAGTAGTCACGGGGACTAGTTCCGTCTACGGTGTTTTGGAAGAAACACGTCTAACCAGTACACACCCAATTTAACCATCCGAAGCCAGGGATCACCCATAAGCATCATTCAAGAAAAAACCTTGAGACGGGGAGGCTACAACCTCGCGTAGCATGGGATCAAATTTCTATACGCGCGCTATAAGGGGGTGCCCCCCCCTCTCGGTCCCAACCGGAAACACCCATGCCCCCTGACCGGATGACTGGCTTTAATCCTGGGCCAAGGTACCATCATCCCGGCCTCTCTGTTTGGTGTGTACACGGAAAGAGGTTACCAACTTACTAAACCGCATCCTTGGCAATAAGACATGTGGTAGCACGGAAGGGGGAAGGAACGGTAACGCGGCTCCAACCACATTAACGTCGGAGACAGTCGGATGACGCAAGGCTGGCATGCTACAACAGTACCACCTTACTGCCCTTCATGTCACCACATGATTAGGCCATCTCTCATCAGAGATCATCGCAACTTTGGAACATGCGAAAAAAAGGAAGAACGATAACGTGGCTCCAACCACGTTAACGTCGGAGAAAGTCGGATGACGCAAGGCTGGCATGCTACAACAGTACCACCTTGCTGCCCTTCATGTCACCACATGATTAGGCCATCTCTCATCAGAGATCATCACGACTTTGGAACAACCGGGTAGTTGCCTTACAAGCAACGAGGTATTTACCGACACTCATATGCCACGCACCAACTTTCACGCAAACATGCAAAACACCTGTCATATCAAATGTTCAAAACATGCTTGCCTGGTGCGGAGAAGTCGGAGTCTAGCTCGGCAAACTTCGCGGCTCCGTCACCTCTCCCGGAACCTACGGCAATCACGAAACGGGTACTAACGTGAAAACCAACACATGCACAGAAACTTTTCCAAATATTTTTCAAATAAATCCCATAAACAACTAGAAAAAATTTTAAGAATGTCATAAAAAGAATCACTCAAAAATACCTTTTCATTAAAAAGTTATAAGGGTTTCTGTCCAGGGACTTATCTGTAATGAAACAGAAAAGTTCCAGGGTTTTAACTGAGAAAACAGAAAACGGTTCGTTTGGAAATGCGCAAGCGCAAGAGAGAAAGCGTATTTTGCCCGAAGGCGCCAACAGAAAACGGTTCGCGAATAAAAGAACAGAGGCTGACACGCGGGGTCCACATGTCAGGTTTGAAAAGCTCGCCGGCGCCCGAAGGCTGCGGTGGACGCCGGCGTCGAACCACGGCGAGTTAGGCGAAACGGAGGGTACCAAGAGCTTCAGCGTCTTCTTCCGCGTCGGTGGGTGGTGGACGCGTCGAACGGGGAGCACCACGTCGACGGCGACACTATCTCCGGCGGACGGCGGCTCGGGTGAGGATGGGGAACTCCGGTGGAGGGCTGCAAACTACGAATTGAGGCGCGGGTCAGAAAGAGGGATGCAAGGTGAAGCTACTGGCAAGAGAATGGAGGCGGAGGAGCACACACGGGGGCGAATCGGGCTGGATCCCGTGGCGGGTCGCGGCGGCCGGAGTCGAGGAAGGAGACCTCCTCGGGGCTCTTCTAGTGGCTAGGCATGCTCTAGGAGGAGTGCAGGGCTGGTGGGTGCTCGAGTTGAAGCTCGGGGCCTCTATTTATAGGCAGATCGACGGGGTGGCCGTGAACGGAGAATCTCCGGCGAGCGATTACGGCGGAGCAGTGGATTGGCAGGTGGTTTGAGCGGCCAGGCAGCATCAGTGCAGATTACTGGAGTTGTTCCGCAGCTAAACGGGGCTGGTCTCGGCGTAATGGCGCCGGTCCACGGTGAGGTGACCGCACGGGCTCAACGGCGGCAGAGAGCGTGCTCCGCGCCCTGCGGTTCACGACGAGAGCGGCAGCGCATTCGGGGGAGTGGAAGGCCACGCGGCGGGCTCCGGTGGTTTGGGCGGGGCTGGGTGGCGTCGTCGGCGCCGTGTCTCCCGCTGGCGTCCGCAAAGCCGCCGCCGGCGTCGGTCACGGGGCGGCGCACCTTCTGCTGCTCGTCGCCGACGCCCGCAAGGCGCCAGGCGTTCGTGCGGTGCAGGAACAAGAGGGCGGGGACGACGAGCAAGGTGACGCGATGGCACTGGTGAGATCGATCTCCATCTCTGAAGAAAACGACAGTGAGCACTGAACTGAATCTCTGAAACTTTTCTGAATTTGACATGACCATGCACTGCAGGTGTTCGACGGAGGGTTATGGCTATGAGATAAATTTTTCTGGAGCTGTAACTTGGTGAGATGACCACTCAATGCACCCAGAGGCTGCATGATTTTACTTGGAATTTTTGGAGAAGGTTTTGAATGAATTTCACCAAATTTGGCAAATCTGGTCCAAACTTGCAGCAGGTGTAGTTTGAAAATTTTGAACTGAAGACCAGTGGATCTTCATGGTTCTAGGTTGAGGGTTCAAAGGACTAGGAGGGGAAAAAGGTTTGGTGGCAAAAATCAAAACAGAAAAAGGAGTTCCTTTGTAAATCTCCAAGTAGTAGGATAGAAGACATAAATTTGTTTGAGTAGAATTTGAATGGAAATAATCACATGGAGAGGTTCAACCTGCTGGATTAGGTGTAAAACATGATCCAAAGGTGAGGGAGAGGTTAGGGGAGAGGATTTGCACTAATGCCATGGCAAGAAGGAATAGTTGAAAGTGGCAAAGGACTTTCCAAAAGCCATTGTGCAAATTCAAAAAGATTTTCAGAAGTTATTCTCCCAAATGAAAAACATTTTGTCTTGAGTCCAAATGAAAGGCAAGTACTCCCAAGGCCAAAGGCAGATATTGGGTGAATCCAAACAAAACATTTGCCATAAAGAAAAGATATGAGAGGGAGAGTTCTCTTGAAGAAAAATTTAAATCACTCCCCTCAAAATAAAAAAATATCTTTTGAAAAAAAAATCCAAATAAAAACTTGGGTGTCACAACACCTACCCCCTTAGGAAAAATCTCGTCCTCGAGATTTCTTCTGATCCTCAAATAGATATGGGTACTCCGCTCGGAGGAAATCTTCCCTTTCCCATGTGGCTTCATCCTCAGTGTGGTTGCTCCACTGGAGCCTGAAAAACTTTGTCATTTTCTGACGGGTCCTCCGTTCAGACTCTTCTAAAATCTTTACTGGCCTTTCTCTGTAGGTGAGATCTGGTTGCATATCAATGTCCTCATGAGGTACATGTTTCTCCGGGTTACTCACACATTTCCTCAACTGCGAGACGTGGAATACGTCATGGACGTCTGACAGCTCCTTGGGTAGGTCTAGTTGGTAGGCTACCGTGCCTCTTCGTGCCTTCACACAAAATGGTCCAATAAATCTTGGGGCTAGCTTTCCCTTAATTTTGAACCATTGCAGACCCCTCATAGGAGATACTCGGAGGTATACGAAATCACCGGGTTCAAAGCTGACCTCACGATGCTTCTGATCATAGTAGCTCTTTTGTCGGCTCTATGCTGTCTTGAGTCTGTCCCTGATTTGTTTAACTTTTTCCTCGGCCTCTTTAAGCATGTCTGGGCCGAAGATACGGCTGTCACCTGTTTCTGACCAGTTTAGTGGGGTACGACACCTCCGTCCGTATAATGCTTCAAAGGGTGCCATTTGCAAGCTGGCTTGGTAACTGTTGTTGTACGCAAATTCGGCATACGGCAAACTCTCTTCCCAACTGGATCCATAGGTGAGCACACAGGCTCTTAGTATATCCTCTAGGATTTTGTTTACACGTTCCGTTTGTCCATCTGTCTGAGGGTGGTATGCTGTACTGAAGGTTACTTGTGTGCCCAGAGCTTGTTGTATGTGATCCCAAAATTTGGAGACGAATTGGGTGCCTCGGTCGGATATTATGGTCTTCGGGACTCCATGCAAGCAAACTATACGGGAGAGATAAAGTTTTGCCAGTCTTTGTGTGGAGTAGGTAGTCTTCACGGGAATGAAATGAGCAACCTTGGTTAGTCGGTCTGTGATGACCCATATGGCGTCATTTCCGCGTTGTGATCGGGGTAGCCCTACGATGAAATCCATTCCTATTTCATCCCATTTCCACTCCGGTATTCTGTTTGGCTGGAGTAGCCCTGCTGGCTTTTGATTCTCGGCCTTGATACACTGACATGAATCGCAACAAGCAATAAATGTGGCTATATCTCTTTTCATACCGTGCCACCAAAATCTTTCCTAGATGTCCTTGTACATTTTGGTTCCCCCAGGATGGATCGAATATGGAGCGGTGTGGCTTTCCGTCAAGATCTGTTGCTTGAGTTCCTCAATCTTAGTTACGCAAAGTCTGTTTCGGTACCACAATGTTCCTTCACTGTTTGTGACGAACTCTGAAGTCTTACTAAGATTCATTTTCTTCTTTATGCCTTTGATGCTGGGATGTCCCTGTTGAGCCTTCTTAATTCGTTCCACCAAGGTGGGTTGTATCTCCAGATTTGATACGGTGCCCTCGGAGACTAACATCATGTTGAGCCTAGCGAACTCTCGCTGAAACTCAGGCCTCAAGTTTTGCGGACCATCATTGTCCGGGCTGGGGTTTCGACTAAGGTCATCGGCCACTACATTTGCTTTCCCTGGGTGGTAGTGGATGCCGACGTCATAGTCTTTGACCAGTTCCAACCAGCGTCGTTGGCGTAAATTCAGCTCTGGCTGTGTGAAGATATATTTGAGGCTCTTATGGTCCGTATATATTTCACAACGATTTCCCAACAGAAAGTGCCTCCACTCCTTGAGTGCATGTATGACTGCTGCTAGCTCCAAGTCATGTGTTGGGTAATTTTCCTCATGTTTTCGCAGTTGCCTGGAGGCATCTGCGACAACTTTGCCATCCTGCATTAGTACACATCCGAGACCTTTTCGGGACGCGTCACAATACACTTCAAAACTCTTGTGTATATCTGGCACAGTTAAGACTGGTGCGGTTGTCAGCCTTTTCTTGAGTTCTTGGAAGCTCTGCTCACATGCTTCCGTCCATACGAATTTCTTGTCCTTCTTGAGTAGTTGGGTCATAGGTTTCGCCACAGTGGAGAATCCTTCAATAAATCTTCTGTAATATCCGGCCATTCCTAGGAAACTCCGCACATCTGTGACGTTGGCGGGTGGTTTCCAGTCCAGTATGGCCTTGACCTTTTCTGGGTCTACGGCTACGCCTTCTTGGTTCAGTATATGGCCTAAGAAACCAACTTGTCTTAGCCAAAATTCGCATTTGCTAAACTTGGCGTATAACTGATGCTTCCTCAATTCTCCCAAAACAATTCTGAGGTGCTCAGCATGCTCTTCGGGTGTCCTTGAGTAAACTAGAATATCGTCAATGAATACCACCACAAATTTGTCCATGAATTTCATGAACACTTTTTTCATGAGGTGGACGAAGTATGCGGGGGCGTTCGTTAGACCAAAAGGCATCACTGTGAACTCGTATAACCCATATCTGGAAGTGAATGCTGTCTTGGGGATATCCTCTGTCCGTACCTTCAGTTGATGGTATCCCGATCTCAAATCAATCTTTGAAAATACCTTAGCTTGTGCGAGCTGGTCAAACAAATCATTTATCCGTGGCATCGGGTATTTGTTTTTTATGGTGACCATATTGAGGGCTCGATAGTCTATGCACAGTCTCAGTGTCCCATCCTTCTTCTTGGCGAACAACACAGGCGAACCCCATGGTGAGGAGCTGGCTCGTATAAACCCTTTGTCCAATAATTCCTTTATCTGCTTCTTCAACTCCACCAATTCCGAGGGTGCCATTCTATACGGCTTCTTATAAATGGGAGCGGTGCCAGGTGCTAGTTCAATGCTGAATTCTATCTCTCGGTCTGGTGGCATACCTGGTAGTTCTTCCGGGAACACATCAGGGAACTCCCATACCACTGGAACTTTTCTCAGTTCTGCAATGTCCATTTTGTTCAGTTTTGGTTTCTGTGATCGTGGCCTTTCTTGAGCGGAAACTCTTATTGTCTTGCCGTGATGGTGAGTGAGAATCACTGTCCGATTGAAACAGTCGATGAATCCTTTGTTGGTGGTCAACCAGTCCATCCCTAAAATGACATCCAGTCCTTTACTTTCCAACACGATGAGATTCGCGTGGAATTGTAGTCCTTCGAACTTAATGACCACTCCTTGGCAGTAACCTTGGGCGATTTGCTTATTTCCCGGGGACTTGATGATCATAGATTTTTCCAAGGGAAGTATCGGAAAACCATGTTGCGAAAAAAAACTCTTTGAAATGAACGAATGGGAAGCTCCAGAATCAAACAAAACCGTGGCAGGTACTGTGTTGACAGGGAACGTACCGAGCACGATGTCTGGGGCATTCTGCGCTTCTTCCCTGGTCACATGGTTCAGGTGACCCTTCCTGTGGTTGTTGTTGGGATTGAAGTTGTTGCGCTTGGGGGCGGGATTGTTTCCACCATTGTTCGGCTTGGGTGCCGAGTCTCTTGGCTTCGGGCACTGTTTAGCATAATGCCCTTGCTGACCACAAGCGTAGCAGGTGACCCCTGGACGGTATGTGAACTCCTTGGCCCTGGCATGAAACTGTCCGACGGGCCTTGGCTCGGTAGTCGTGGATCTCCTTGCGTCTGTCCTTGGGACCTCCGTCTTGCCTCGGTCGCTGCGGGCAAGAGTCGTCTTGTCCCTCTTCCGCTTACGGATATCTTCCAGACTACGGCGCTCATTTTCCAAGGTGATGGCCTTGTCCACCAGCGTCTTAAAATCCGGAAAGGTGTGTACAATCAGTTGGCATCTTAGCGCTGGTGCCAGGCCGTCCAGGAATTTTTCCATCTTCTTGCTTTCTGTCATGTGCTCGTCGTAGGCATAACGAGACAGCTGGGTGAACTGACCATTGTACTCTGTCACAGACATGCCTCTTTGCTTCAGGTCATCAAACTCTCTTTTCTTGATCTTTAAGATGCTCCTGGGGATGTGTGCCCCACGGAAGCCTTCCTTGAACTCTTCCCAGGTGATGTTGTGTTCCCTGGGATGCATGTGTAGGAAGTTTTCCCACCAAGCTGCGGCTGCTCCAGTAAGGTAGTGTGGTGCATAAAGCACCTTCTCATGATCTGAGCATTGAGCAATAATCAGTTTCCTTTCAATCTCACGAAGCCAATCATCGGCTTCCAGCGGCCTATCGGTGTGAGCAAAAGTTGAGGGGCGAGTCTTCTGTAACTCGGATAACTTGGAATGTGGTTGATAGTGTTCACGGTGGTTTCCCATGTTGATGACATGGTTCATCATCTCTTGGTGTTGTTGCTGACTTTGCTCGAAGAGACGGCATACTTCAGACAGTGCTGCTTTGCTGTCTTGTTGGCTGGACTGGCCCTGAGTGAAATTGTTGCTGGTCTGTGTCCCGTAAACCTCTTCTGGCTGATTGGGCATGGAGCGAGTCCATGGGCGAGACATTTTTCCAGTCTGGGGTATTATTTGCAAAACCCATGAGAAAAACTGTGCAGCACAAGAAAACTCTTGCAAAGGCAACAATTTAAAAGACTTCAAGGTTTTCAAGGAAACACAAATGATTTTTCATGGAGAAGAAGTGCTTAACATAAAACTTACATGCGAAAAGCAAACACATGATACAGCACTCAGGATGCGCGTACACAATCCTGACATGTTATTAAAACTAGCGTACTACTACGGAAGGCAGCAAACACACCAATACAAACTAGCGTACAGATAAAACAGCACATCATACAAGCAGACATAATATGCGGCTACTCGGTGCTCTCAGTCGGAGATGGTGAAGATCTCCTTCCCCTTGCCGATGGCAAGGCTCAGCGGTCCAGGAGAGTCAACCTCCACCTCCTCTCTAGCTGGCTCCTGGCGCGTGACACTGCGCTGCGGTGATGGTGCGGGGGCGACTGGTGGTAGAGCGCGAGCGGCAGGCGGTGCGGCTCTGACTGGAGTAGGAGCGATGACTCGGTCGAACTCCTCAGTGGTAGGCAGATGGCGAGCAGTGGCCAAAACGGCCGGTGCATACGAGGCTGAAGACGAGACGAATGTCAGAGGCGGCGCCGTGTGGAGAAGCTCCTTCCTGCTGGCAGGACCGCCCCGGACTAAGTCCATGCGGGCAGCCACAAGATCATCTACAAGGTTGTCGAAAGACTCCTCCAGAGCCTTGAGATACTCCACAACCATCTCGATGGCTTCGTCTCTTTCTCCCCGATGGCAGGCAAACGCATAGTGGCTGGTGTACGGCACATGGCATGGGAGGTAGCGGTAGCGACGAGTCTTCATCGTAGGAAGGATATCCCGAAGGCGAGCTATCGCCTCGTGGGCAGCCATCTGCATGGCATGCCTCTCCGTAGGCATGGCCCTCCCCGTAAAACGGAAGTGGCGAGCAGCAGATCGTCCTCCCCTGAACTGCACCATGGCTTGGTGCATAGACACGTCGTCACTGAGCTTGTACGCTGATAGAGTGTGAACTCCGGACGAGCTGCTGGCCCGATCGCGAGCTTGGTGATGGAGACGAGGAGCTTGACAAACCCCTCGGGCACGTTGGTGAACACTCAATTCTCACAGCTGCTGCCAGCCATCTACAAAAGTAGGCAAAAATTCTGAGTAGTCATGTCATAAATTTATGATGACCAACAGACAATAGCTACAATTGCAAAAAGCTGAAAAAGCACGAAAGATGCTAATAACCGATTAGCGATCGCACCTAGTGGCTTCCTACAGTCAGCCTGGCTCTAATACCAAGCTTGTCACGACCGGCTTTTCAATAAAATAATTATTGAGAAACCAATCCCTTTTACGGACCAGCGAGGAAGAATTCCTTCTCACTGATAGACAATATCTTGGTCACAGAAGAAAAATACCAGGAGTACTAAATATAATACAAGATTGAGCAGAGACTGCCCAACAATTTATTACATGCCCGCCGATAAACAATACGGCGGATAGGGTGACAAACTATTAACTCACGATAATAACGGTGGTGGAAATATCACCGCGAAGCGAGTGATATGATTCCAAAAGACTACAGCTCTTCCAGCGTCGGAGTGAGGCTCGAGAAGACTCATTGCGGGTGGCGGAAGCGAAAACAAAACAAGTGACCAAAATCCGGGATCGCGCAGGACTGACTGGGACTCCTCTAGGCATCGGACGCGCTATCAAACTCTTCATCCAAGAGATCGCCTTCGTCAACATCTGGCCAAATCAACAAGCCAGGTGAGTACTATGAAAGTACTCGCAAGACAGTTCGGACATAAGATATAAAAAATGCGAACATGAAGTACATGAATAAGTTAACCAGTGCGATCAGACATAGAGATAATAAATACTGGGTGCCAAGCGAGGGTCTGAATGACGCCTCGAGCGGAAACAGTAGAATAGTAATACTGGTGCCAAACGAGTGTCTGAAAGACTCCTCGAGCGGAAAATGCGGAATAATAATACTGGTGCCAAACGAGTGTCTGAAAGACTACTCGAGCGGAAAATGCGGAATAATAATACTGGTGCCAAACGAGTGTCTGAAAGACTCCTCGAGCGGAAAATGCGGAATAACAATGCCACAGTCGGGCGTCGAGGCGACACCACATAAAGGGCTTATAACAGAAAATAAGGACGGTGCATGCCACAGTCGGACGTCTGAGCGACATCACATAAAGGGCTTATATTTGAAGTAAGAAACAAAAACACGCCACAGTCGGACGTTTGCGCGACGTCACATAAAGGGCTTATAACACAGCTCAATAATACAACAGTTTGGGAACATAATTTATCACGAGCATGAAACAAATATAGGGTTAGTCCATCCACAGGAATAACAATAAAACTGGATTACCACCTGAGCTTGCTCACCGGGAATGGGTTTTCCACGCGGATAGATATGGATATAATGTTTTCATTTACTTGATCATGGATATGATGATTTGGAAAGAATTGACTCTGCAGAGTTTGTACTTAACCACAGCCAACGGATTTCAGTAGTCACGGGGACTAGTTCCGTCTACGGTGTTTTGGAAGAAACACGTCTAACCAGTACACACCCAATTTAACCATCCGAAGCCAGGGATCACCCATAAGCATCGTTCAAGAAAAACCTTGAGACGGGGAGGCTACAACCTCGCGTAGCATGGGATCAAATTTCTATACGCGCGCTATAAGGGGGTGCCCCCCCTCTCGGTCCCAACCGGAAACACCCATGCCCCCTGACCGGATGACTGGCTTTAATCCTGGGCCAAGGTACCATCATCCCGGCCTCTCTGTTTGGTGTGTACACCGAAAGAGGTTACCAACTTACTAAACCGCATCCTTGGCAATGAGACATGTGGTAGCACGGAAGGGGGAAGGAACGGTAACGCGGCTCCAACCACGTTAACGTCGGAGACAGTCGGATGACGCAAGGCTGGCATGCTACAACAGTACCACCTTACTGCCCTTCATGTCAGCACATGATTAGGCCATCTCTCATCAGAGATCATCGCAACTTTGGAACATGCGAAAAAAAAGGAAGAACGATAACGTGGCTCCAACCACGTTAACGTCGGAGAAAGTCGGATGACGCAAGGCTGGCATGCTACAACAGTACCACCTTGCTGCCCTTCATGTCACCACATGATTAGGCCATCTCTCATCAGAGATCATCACGACTTTGGAACAACCGGGTAGTTGCCTTACAAGCAACGAGGTATTTACGGACACTCATATGCCACGCACCAACTTTCACGCAAACATGCAAAACACCTGTCATATCAAATGTTCAAAACATGCTTGCCTGGTTCGGAGAATTCGGAGTCTAGCTCGGCGAAGTTCGCGGCTCCGTCACCCCTCCCGGAACCTACGGCAATCACGAAACGGGTACTAACGTGAAAACCAACACATGCACAAAACTTTTCCAAATATTTTTCAAATAAATCCCATAAAAAACTAGACAAAATTTTAAGAATTTCAGAAAAAGAATCACTCAAAAATACCTTTTCATTAAAAAGTTATAAGGGTTTCTGTCCAGGGACTTATCTGTAATGAAACAGAAAAGTTCTAGGGTTTTAACTGAGAAAACAGAAAACGGTTCGTTTGGAAATGCGCAAGCGCAAGAGAGAAAGCGTATTTTGCCCGAAGGCGCCAACAGAAAACGGTTCGCGAATAAAAGAACAGAGGCTGACACGCGGGGTCCACATGTCAGGTTTGAAAAGCTCGCCGGCGCCCGAAGGCTGCGGTGGACGCCGGCGTCGAACCACGGCGAGTTAGGCGAAACGGAGGGTACCAAGAGCTTCAGCGTCTTCTTCCGCGTTGGTGGGTGGTGGACTCGTCCAACGGGGAGCACCACGTCGACGGCGACACTATCTCCGGCGGACGGCGGCTCGGGTGAGGATGGGGAACTCCGGTGGAGGGCTGCAAACTACGAATTGAGGCGCGGGTCAGAAAGAGGGATGCAAGGTGAAGCTACTGGCAAGAGAATGGAGGCGGAGGAGCACACACGGGGGCGAATCAGGCTGAATCCCGTGGCGGGTCGCGGCGGCCGGAGTCGAGGAAGGAGACCTCCTCGGGGCTCTTCCAGTGGCTAGGCGTGCTCTAGGAGGAGTGCAGGGCTGGTAGGTGCTCGAGTTGAAGCTCGGGGCCTCTATTTATAGGCAGATCGACGGGGTGGGCGTGAACGGAGAATCTCCGGCGAGCGATTACGGCGGAGCAGTGGATTGGCAGGTGGTTTGAGCGGCCAAGCAGCATCAGTGGAGATTACTGGAGTTGTTCCACAGCTAAACGGGGTTGGTCTCGGTGTAATGGCGCCGGTCCACGGTGAGGTGACCGCACGGGCTCAACGGCGGCAGAGAGCGCGCTCTGCGCCCTGCGGTTCACGACGAGAGCGGCAGCGTATTCGGGGGAGTGGAAGGCCACGCGGCGGGCTCCGGTGGTTTGGGCGGCGCTGGGTGGCGTCGTCGGCGCCGTGTCTCCCGCTGGCGTCCGCAAAGCCGCCGCCGGCGTCGGTCACGGGGCGGCGCACCTTCTGCTGCTCGTCGCCGATGCCCGCAAGGCGCCAGGCGTTCGTGCGGTGCAGGAACAAGAGGGCGGGGACGAGGAGCAAGGCGACGCGATGGCACTGGCGAGATCGATGTCCATCTCTGAAGAAAACGACAGTGAGCACTGAACTGAATCTCTGAAACTTTTCTGAATTTGACATGACCATGCACTGCAGGTGTTCGACAGAGGGTTTTGGCTACGAGATAAATTTTTCTGGAGCTGTAACTTGGTGAGATGACCACTCAATGCACCCAGAGGCTGCATGATTTTACTTGGAATTTTTGGAGAAGGTTTTGAATGAATTTAACCAAATTTGGCAAATCTGGTCCAAACTTGCAGCAGGTGTAGTTTGAGAATTTTGAACTGAAGACCAGTGGATCTTCATGGTTCTAGGTTGAGGGTTCAAAGGACTAGGAGGGGAAAAAGGTTTGGTGGCAAAAATCAAAACAGAAAAAGGAGTTCCTTTGTAAATCTCCAAGTAGTAGGATAAAAGACAGAAATTTGTTTGAGTAGAATTTGAATGGAAATAATCACATGGAGAGGTTCAACCTGCTGGATTAGGTGTAAAACATGATCCAAAGGTGAGGGAGGGGTTAGGGGAGAGGATTTGCACTAATGCCATGGCAAGAAGGAATAGTTGAAAGTGGCAAAGGACTTTCCAAAAGCCATAGTGCAAATTCAAAGAGATTTTCAGAAGTTATTCTCCCAAATGAAAAACATTTTGTCTTGAGTCCAAATGAAAGGCAAGTACTCCCAAGGCCAAAGGCAGATCTTGGGTGAATCCAAACAAAACTTTTGCCATAAAGAAAAGATATTAGAGGGAGAGTTCTCTTGAAGAAAAATTTAAATCACTCCCCTCAAAATAAAAATAAAATATCTTTTGAAAAAAAATCCAAATAAAAACTTGGGTGTCACAGCCGTGCTCTGTCTTGGTCTACCGCGTGAAAGGCTCCGTTATGAGCCGGGCCGTGGCCAGGAGGCAAGTCATGGCGTCGGACATTACTTGAGCCGGTCGCTGAGACCATGTGTCTGCTATAACTCGGGCTCCGGCCTGGACGAGGGGTTGAATGAATCCTGTCCCGGCTATAAGAATATGCCTCTTGCTGCGCCAGAGCCGTCTGAAGGAGTTCTCTGACCCGGCGGGTTTCAACCGCCGTTGGAGAGTCACCATCAATTGGGAGAGCCGCCAGCCGCGGCGACCATGTTTTCCAACGGGTTGGCATAATGACCCGGTGGTATTGGCACATACTGAGGCGGAGCAGCATTCACCCGGGGAGGCCCCATCACTTGGGGCTGAATTGACGTTCCAACCCCGGGCGTCATGACCTCTGGCTGGTTACTGGGCCCTGCACCAGGCGTGTTGAAGAGTTTTCGAGGATCGTAAACCGGAGGGAGTCAAGATTGGGCCTTTTGGTGCCTCCTTCTCATGACCTCATTGGACGCGTTCTGATCCATCGTGAGCCGGAAAGACTGTGCCTGAATCAGCTGAGTCTGGGCGTCGAGACCCGCCCTCTCTGCAGCCATCCTGATCCCTTCCGCCGCCAGATCCTCCTTGGCTTTTGCTAGATCCAACTTTAACTGCGCCACCTCCGCGTCATGCTGAACTTGATCCGCCGGGGCAACCGTAGCGGTCAACAAGACCGTCATCTTGTCTGTGAGATCCATCAGCACCTGAGCCGGCGAGGGCACCGGGCTTCCTGACCCGGCTGCGGGGTTTTGAACAGGTTGTGCGCCGGCCATGAAGATTCCAACCCTGCTCGGCGGCTCAAAGGGGTCCGGAATGATGTCGCCATCGGAACAACGCCTGAGCCTGCCATCTTGAAGTTGATACAATGAGTTTGACTCATCCGTAGACGACTCGCCGTCAGAGCCGGCGGCCGTCTCATCACCAGATCCAGATCCTTCAGAGAGTTCTCCATGGACACATCCCATGAAAGCGTGTTTCAAAGCAGGTAGAGCCCGGGCGGGTCGTGCACGATGAGCTGTCTCAATGAGATCAGCGCAGAGATCCGGCTCAGGGCCCGGCTCACCAATCTTGCCAATGAAGACATGGATTCCGCCGAAGGGGACCCGGTACCCGTACTCGATTGAGCCGGCATCGGGGCCCCAGTTTGCATCGTCGATGTAGAGCTTGCCGCGACGACTCTTGGTCATCCGGCCCACAGCGTATCCCTTGAGCCCTTCGAAGCTGCCCTTCAAGATCTCAAATCCACCGTGCGTCAGCCCCACGGTGGGCGCCAACTGTCGTGGAATTGTCACGGCAGATGCCCTCGTGCAAGGACTTAGTCGTGGAGCCATCGCAGCTAGGAAGCTTAAAAGGGTTCAACGGGACAAGGAACACGAGGGTTATACTAGTTCGGCCCCTTACGGTGAAGGTAAAAGCCTACGTCCAGTTGAGGTGGTATTGATTAGGGTTTCGACGACCAAGAGCTAAACCGTCCTGCCTGGTTATCGATTTGGTCTTACTTGTCCCTAAACCGCCGCCAGGTCATCCCTTTATATAGAGAGGTTGACGCCCAGCGGCTCTCAGAGTCCCGGCCGGCTCATAACAGTGTCCGGCTCGGACTCTTAACTATTCTTGCCTTACACTACAAGTTTCACCATAACGGCGGTTATCACTACAGGCCTTAAGCCATCTCCGGGTCTTAAGCCCATTATTGACCCGCCGTCTTCAAGTTTGGTACTCGGCTTCGCGTGATGACCATTATGACGTAACCCGGCCCCTCCTGGGCGGGTGACTCTGATGGTTATATCCTCAACAGTCCTGCCAGCTACGCTCTTACGAAAAAAGAGAAAGAAATCTTCTTTGAGTGCCTGCTCAGTATGAAGGTCCCGACTGGCTTCTCGTCGAATATAAAGGGAATAATAAATATGCCAGAGAAAAAGTTCCAGAACCTAAAGTCTCATGACTGCCACATGATTATGACGCAACTGCTTCCGGTTGCATTGAGGGGGCTTCTACCGGAAAACGTCTGATTAGCCATTGTGAAGCTATGTGCATTCCTCAATGCAATCTCTCAGAAGGTGATCGATCCAGAAATCATACCAAGGCTAAGGAGTGATGTGGCGCAATGTCTTGTCAGTTTCGAGCTGGTGTTCCCACCATCCTTCTTCAATATCATGACGCACGTCCTAGTTCATCTAGTCGACGAGATTGTCATTCTGGGGCCCGTATTTCTACACAATATGTTCCCCTTTGAGAGGTTCATGGGAGTCCTAAAGAAATATGTCCGTAACCGCGCTAGGCCAGAAGGAAGCATCTCCATGGGCCATCAAACAGAGGATGTCATTGGGTTTTGTGTTGACTTCATTCCTGGCCTTAAGAAGATAGGTCTCCCTAAATCGCGGTATGAGGGGAGACTGACTGGAAAAGGCACGCTTGGAGGGGGGGACTCAATAATATGCAGGGACGGATATTCTTGGTCTCAAGCACACTACACAGTTCTACAGAACTCTACCTTGGTGACCCCGTATGTCGATGAACACAAGAACAGTCTGCGCTCCAAACACCCGGAGCAGTGTGACGACTGGATTACATGTGAACACATCAGGACTTTCAGCAGTTGGTTGGAAACACGTCTCAGAGGTGACACCACTGTTTGTGATGAGTTGTACTCGTTGTCCAGGGGACCATCTTCGACTGTATTGACTTACAAAGGATACGAGATAAATGGGAATACATTTTACACGATCGCCCAAGATCAAAAGACCACCAACCAAAACAGCGGTGTCCGCTTTGATGCAGCAACCGAGAGGGGAAAGGACACATATTATGGTTACATAATGGACATATGGGAACTTGACTACGGACATGATTTTAAGGTCCCTTTGTTTAAGTGCAAATGGGTCAATCTGTCAGGAGGCGGGGTACAGGTAGACCCACAGTACGGAATGACAACAGTGGATCTGAACAATCTTGGGTACACTGACGAACCGTTCGTCCTAGCCAATGATGTGTCACAGGTTATCTATGTGAAGGACATGTCTACCAGACCGAGGAAAAGAAAAGATAAGGAAGCGAATACATCATACGATGAGCCAAAGCACCACATGGTTCTTTCAGGAAAAAGGGACATTGTGGGAGTGGAGGGCAAGACAGACATGTCTGAAGATTATGAAAAGTTTCATGAAATTCGTCCCTTTAAAGTCAAGGCTGACCCAAGCATCCTGATAAACGATGAAGATTATCCATGGTTACGGCGCAATAAGCAAATGACACAAGCGAAGAAAAAGTGAAGACTTTCTCCCGCAACTATTATGATGATACCATGCCAACTTTGTAATAGACGAGTATGATACCATTGTCCGTTTTGTACAAGAATTGCATCTAGTTTTTGCCGTAACCCTCTCAACTTTCTTGCACATGCTATGTGGATGAAATGATGATACCATGCCAACTTTCAACCTTTTCAGAGTTCATTTGAAATGCTTTTCAATTTTAGGGTCTTATAGCTCAAAATAATTAGTAAATGCATGAAAAATAATAGGCCAAAAATTAGAAATTATGCCACCTACTGGGCCACCACGGCCTGAATACGATTAGAAACCCATCCATGGGCCAGGATTCAGGCCCGCATAAGGCCCAGTAGGCCCACAGGCATGTACAGAGAGGTTAGGCCCGTAAGCCTGCTTTAGAGAGGAGCTCGACAGCTCAGGCGCACCGCACCTTATAAACAGGTGCGGCTCTCTCTTAGCTAGCGAGGTGGGACTAAACTCACCACCACGCCGCTGTGCAAGGCCATTGGTCCCGGTTGGTGGCACGAACCGGGACCAATTCCACCCTTTGGTCCCTGTTGGTGCCACGAACCGGTACTAATGAGGCTGTGGCCCCACGAGCACCTTTAGTACCTGTTCGTGGCACGAACCGGTACTAGAGTTTCTTACTAAGCAGTTTTTTAGTCCCACCTCGCTAGCTGAGAGGCACTAGGAGCGGTTTATAAGCCCTGAGTGCAGAGACGATGAAGAAGAGGCGCAATGCTCACGTTGCTTAGCTTCAAGCCTTGAGGAATAAGGTAGACTGCATCGAGCTATGTGCAGTGCAGTCTACACTATTCCGAAAGGCTTGAAGCAAATCAAAGAGCATTGCGCCTCTTTTTTATTTTTAATCATTAAAAGCAAAAAGAATTTTCATAAAGAACTTTTTTTGATAGAAACTTTAATAGCAAAAAGAATTATCATAAAGTAAAATAAATAAGTAATTAGAAACAAAATAAAATAAAATAAATAAGTTTTTTGTTGTAAGTAGAAACAAAACAAAATAAATATAGCAAAAAAGAAAACAAAAAAACTAAATACAGCAAAAAGAATTTTCGTAAAGAACTAATGGCACTAATAGAAAGTTTATATTTTTTCTAAAAC